>NC_069733.1:18618686-18658686 GCF_027358585.1 Pangasianodon hypophthalmus | reverse complement strand
TAAAATAACTGAGGAAATTATTAGTGAAAAAGAGTTTGTTTACAATCTATTTATTTATTTATTTAAAATAACAGGGATTTATTACAGTGAACAAGGCTTTGTTTACAAGCTAGCTATATATTTGTTTGTTTATTTGTTTGTTTAAAATAACTGAGGGAATTATTACAGTGAAAAAGAGTTTGTTTACAAGCTAGCTATTTATTTATTTATTTAAAATAACAGGGATTTATTACAGTGAACAAGGCTTTGTTTACAAGCCAACTATATATTTGTTTGTTTGTTTGTTTGTTTGTTTAAAATAACAGGGAATTATTGCAGCGAACAAGGCTTTGTTTACAAGCCAACTATATATTTATATGTTTGTTTGTTTGTTTGTTTAAAATAACTGAAGGAATTATTACAGTGAAAAAGAGATTGTTTACAGGCTATTTATTTATTTATTTAAAATAACAGGGATTTATTACAGTGAACAAGAGTTTGTTTACAATCTATTTATTTGCTTGTTGCTGAGGCAACGGTGACTGAAGGTTAGTTTTAAAAGCTATTTGTTTGTTTATTTATTTATTTTAAATAACTGTAGTAAAAACATGTTGAGGGATTTACTCCAGTGACTGAAGGTTTGTTTTGCAAGTTATTATTATTATTATTATTATTAAAATAACTGATTACTAACATCACTGTAATAACAGTAACAGTAACTCATTACTAAAATTAAAGCTAAATTTGTTTTAAATGTAACTTAATTTATTTATTATTATTTAATTTCATGTAATTTAGGAAAATGTTTAAGGACAAAGAAAACAGAGCAAAATATTTTACAAACTTTATGAATTTAATTTATTAGAAAAATTAAATCTACTTAAAGGAAATTTCCAGTTAAGGTTGAAACTTTTTCACTGAAAAAAAAAAATTGATTTTAAAGTAAACTCCACCCTAATGTTTTTTATAAACTCGCTCACAGGTGCTTATTATAAAGAATGAAGAATTAAACCGCATTACCCAGAATCCTCTCCATTTCCTCTGATCTCTTGATCTCGTTGACGAACTTGCGCTGGAAGGCGTTAACACTCGGGTTGAGCTGAAACACAAAATTAGTGTAAATGAAAATCACACGGTGTGATACAGCGTTATAGTCCGAACCACCTTAGAGCATCAAAAACTCAAAATAGAGAGCACTTAAAACATTTAAAGGGGCAGTAGGTAATATGTCAAGCACTGTGAGGTGAATTAGAATATGTAGTGTATCAAGAACTCAAAATGGAAGTTGTTTAAAACATTTAAAGGGGCAGTATGTAATATTTCAAGCATTGCGAGGTAAACTGCAACCCCCTTAGTGCATCAAGAACTCAAAATGAAGGTCTTTTAAAGGATCAGTATGTAATATTTCAAGCACTGTGAGGTGAACTGCAGCCACCTTAATGCATCAGTAACTCACACTGAAGGTCATTTAAAACTTTTAAAGGGGCAGTATGTAATATTTCAAGCACTGTGAGGTGAACTGCAGCCACCTTAATGCATCAGTAACTCACAATGAAGGTCATTTAAAACTTTTAAAGGGGCAGTATGTAATATTTCAAGCACTGTGAGGTGAACTGCAGCCACCTTAATGCATCAGTAACTCACAATGAAGGTCATTTAAAACTTTTAAAGGGGCAGTATGTAATATTTCAAGCACTGTGAGGTGAACTGCAGCCACCTTAATGCATCAGTAACTCACAATGAAGGTCATTTAAAACTTTTAAAGGGGCAGTATGTAATATTTCAAGCACTGTGAGGTGAACTGCAGCCACCTTAGTGCCTTAATAACCCCAAATGAAGTCGTTTAAAGGGGCAGTATGTAATATTTCAAGCACTGTGAGGTAAACTGCAACCACCTTAATGTATAAAGAACGGAGGTTGTTTAAAAAGTTTAAAGGGGCGGTATGTAATAACTGAAAACTGGAAACACTTCCAAAACACACTCTTTATTAAAACTACACATGAATTGTGAGGTCGAGTTGTAGAGCTGTACCGCGCTGTCGGATCAGGGGGCGGAGCTAATTTCCAGCCCAGAAAAATGTACGCTAGCCGCAGTAGCCACAATAGTCACATGTTTATCTGTGGTAGCTTTGTACGTTTTATTAACACTTTAACTCGACGTTCACGCTGGAGAGTGAAGTCACTCCTGCTGATTGGAGTTGCCGCTTGTGGGCGTGGCCTACAAGCTGACCAACTAATTACAGCTAGCTGGTTGCTACGGACAAAACGCGCTTAGCAACGAAGCAACGAAGGCTCGAAAAGACTTAGCGACATGAGTGCTTCTTCTTCCTCTTCTTTTGGTTTTTGGACGCTTTATGCTGCTTTCATGTCCACGCGGGAATCGGTTCCGACTTCCCACTAGGAAAGATCCGTTTGAAAGGGTCTCCATCTCGTAATTCCTGCTCGGAAATTCTTTCAAGCACTCCGAGTTCTCCGAGTCGTGATTCCGTGACGTCGCTCCAACATGGCGGCGCTCGCAGTGAAAATAACGGCATGGTTTAAAGCAGAGGAATTCAATCTGTAGGGCAGGTGGTTGAGATGAGGGGGCGTGGCTTAGATGAAAGGGGCGTGGTTAGTACTCAGCCTCGAGTGTCAGAGTGTCAGAGTAGCCGCATACAACACCACAATTTAACGGAAAATTACATATTGACGCTTTAAGGAAAAAAGTACGTAAAAGTAGAAAGCCTGAAATGATTCTAAATATAAATATATATATATAATAGTATTTAAAGGTGCAAGAAGTGACCATGAAACTATTGACAGATGTCTAGAAAAATTACATATTGCTGCTTTAAGGAAAAACAGTACAAAAAAAATAAAAATAAAAACGCATGGAGAAAACCTGAACCTGTTGACAGAGGTCGATATAAGATTACATATTGCTGCTTTAAGGAAAAATAATATGTAAAAGTAGAAGCGAAAACCCTGAAACAATTTGCAGAGTTAGAGAAAAATTATATATTCCTGCTTTAAGGGGGTAAAAAAAAAGTATGAGCTAGTGAAAGCACAAACCCTGAAACTATTGATAGAGGTATGGAAAATTACACACTGCTGTTTTAAGAAAACATTAGTATGTAAACATTCAAGCAGAAACCCTGAAACCTGAAACTATTGGCAGAGTTGGAGAAAAATTGTATATTGCAGCTTTAAGGAGGTAAAAAAGTATGAGCTAGTGAAAGCACAAACCCTGAAAGTATTTACAGAGATACGGAAACTTATTGCCACTTTAAGGAAAAATACTGCCTAAAAGTAGAAGCAGAGACCCTGAAATTATTGACAGAGGTCTAGAAAAATGACATATTGCCGCTTTAAGGGAAACAGTATTTAAAAGTGCAAAGAGAGACCCTGAAACTATTGATAGAAATGTTATAGAATCTTACGTCATAAGATATTCATGAACAACTGAAACTAATACACGGCTCAGGGAGAAGGAATAATTATAACGAGATTAGAAGAAGAAGAAGAAGAAGAAAAAGAAGAAGAAGAGGAAGAAAAGCTTGGAGGACAGAAATTAAATTAATTTTGTGTCTCAGGTGTCTGAGTGACATGAGACACGTAGAGTTATTTAGGCCACCAGTTTGACTCAGAAGAGATTAATATATAATTTAATGAGTATTTAAAAGGAGAAAATGTTGAGTAATGTGATACGAAGCTGAAATAGTTAAATTACATATTGCCGCTTTAAGGAAAAAAGTACACAAAACTAGAAGCAGAAACCCTGAAAAAAAAACTATATAATAGAATTTAAAGGTGCAAGGAGCAACCGTGAATCTCTGAGGGGGGGAAAAAGTATGAGCTAGTGAAAGTACAAACCCTGAAACCATTGTCAGAGATCTGGAAAAATTACATATTGCCGCTTTAAGGAAAAATAGTATTTAAAAGTGCAAGCAGAAACCCTGAAACTATTGACAGAGATCTAGAAAAATTACATATTACCGTTTTAAGGGTATGTAAAAGTGCAAGCAGAAACCCTGAACTGTTGAGGGCAATACAGAAAAAAATATATATTGCCACTTTAAGGTAAAATAGTATGTAAAAGTGCAAGGTGAAAGCCTGAAACTACTGACAGACATCTTTAAAAAAAAAATTACATACTAACACTTTAAGGGAAATAGTATGTAAAAATTACATACTGCCGCTTTATGGAAAAACAGTATTTAACAAGGAAAGCACAATCCCTGAAATTAATAACAGAGGTCTTGAAAATGACATATTACCACTTTAAGGAAAGCAGTATATATAAGCACAAGCAGAAACCCTGAAATTATTGGTAGAGGTCTAGAAAAATGACATATTGCTGCTTTAAGGAAAAACAGTATTTAAAAGTACAAGCGGAAACCCTGAAACTGTTGGGAGAGGTCTAGAAAATGACATATTACCACTTTAAGGAAAGTAGTTTATAAAAGTACAAGCAGAAACCCTGAAACTATTGGTAGAGGTCTACAAAAATGACATATTGCTGCTTTATTCTTCATTTCATCTCCCCCTTGACTTTATATCTTTGATTCTGTGTCTGCACCTGACATCAAGACAAATTCCTAGTACTGTAGAGTGTCCTTTACTGTACCAGGCAATAAATTGTTTCTGATTCTGATTTAAGGAAAAAAATAGTATTTAAAAGTACAAGCAGAAACCCTGAAACTATTGGGAGAGGTCTAGAAAAATGACATATTGCTGCTTTAAGGAAAAACAGTTCTTAACAAGGAAAGTACAAACCTTGAAACGAGTGATTCAGAAGACATGACTATATAGTTTAATGAGGATTTAAAAGGAGGAAATGTTGTGTAATGTGATAAGAAGGTGAAATAGTTCTCACATCTCTGAACTCGACCAGTCCGAGCTCCCCGAGTTCACTAATGCACTCATAAGCCGAGCCGGACTGCAGGAACAGCTGGGCCAAACACACCTCCTCACTCCGAAACAGAGAGCCCATTCCGGAATAATAACACTCTCCAACTTCACCTGGAGGAACAGGTAACTTCTCTCAGCTTCTCTTCTGTCCACTCAAAAGTTCTCTGGACCGCCAGCGGAACCGAGGCACGCGCTGATCTAAGCGTTAGCTCGCAGCCCGGTTAGCCTCGGCTTAGCTGTGACGTAACGCGCACTGATGTGTCGTTTGCCAATGAATGAACCGACTCCTTGAACCGGCTCTTTTAGGTCAACGTTGGGAACCGACTCGAACATTTAGATTTACGCGCTAATTTTTTACTATATTATTCACTATTTTAAAAGGATTTTATAAAATACAATGTGAGGAATATGAGAATATAATCACTATGTCCGGTTTAGGACGAAATGGCAATGAAGCAAAAGAGTCGACTCTATTTGGTGAGCTGAACCAAATGATCCGACTCACTGAAAAGAGCCATCACTAGCAACGCGACGACGTGTCTTCTCGTGTGACTTGTTTCCCCTACCCGTATTCCGACAAACTCTACCTCCAGCACTGTGATTGGTTGATCCGGTTACGCGATGACTCAATGATCCAATCAGCGTGCAACTGATGATATGGTTAGCCAATAACGCAGAAGGAGGCGGGATTTTTTCGGAATACGGGTAACGCGAGTTTTCTCCTCTGGAATTTAAGTATCGGTATTATATTTTTTGCTTAAAAAATGCAATCTAAATTAAAAAATCAGTTAAAACCGTAATCAAAATGTTTCATAGGTTCGAGTCGACTTGAAATATACCGCTAGCAAACTTAGCTAGCATGTTTTTCAGCGATCTTGCTAGTCGTTGGTTAGCAACAAGGCTGTGTTCCAAATCGCACTTTAATCCCTATATAGGTGCACTTAATTATTTATGCATGACGTCATATCATATGAGGGTTTCATACCCTATCTAGTGTAAATACGTTTCTAAATTTGGGATTGATCACTTTTTTTTTTTTTTTTTAGCGTTAACTATTCTCGTCGAATTGAGTTTATAAACGTTACATTTTATCTTTACAGCTTTATTAAGAGAATTAGCTTAGCTTTATTATTAGCTTTATTTATTAGCTTTTTTAAAATTAGTTATGCGGTAGCTAAGCAACCGGCTACGAAAAAAAATAACCCGGAAATAATTCTTCCAAAATAAAAGTCTATCTCGAGCGTGATTAAATTGAGTTGAACGTTTTATTTATTTTTAATCTTTGCTTTGAAATTATATTAATTAAAACTACAAAAAATAAAAAAACTTTAAGAGGAATTTTAAAAAATATGTTTTCGTTGGCAGTTAAATAAATTTGAATCTACTGTAATCGTCGCTCTTATTTGGACACGTGGTTCAGTCTGAAAACAAGATGGCAGCCTGCGTGTGTGTGTTCAAACTGCTATAAATAAGATAATTTATAATCATTCATTCATTATTATTACTATTATTATTACAGTAGACTTTGAGATATCAGGTGAGTGCAGTGAGGAAGCCTGTATTTTGAGTATAGAGCTGTTATAATGGCTCTTGCTTTACTAGATGATGATTTCTGTGGCGTTTTTGTAATTAAAGATTAAAATGTAGAGGAATGTGAATATGAGGAAAAAGAAAAAAACAAGTTCTGATGGTGTGTTTCAGTCCAGCTCCAGCTGTGAGGTCGTTATGGCTGATGTGACTACAGAGTCCTGCATCCTGAACCAAGAATCCTGCATCCAAGCAGAAGCTCCACAGGAGAAAACAAACCAAGCAGAACCTACAGAAGAAAGCAAGAATGAAGGAGAAGAACGAGAAGGACGTGAAGAACGAGAAGAACAAGAAAAACGTGAGGAACGAGAAGGATGTGAAGGACGAGAAGAACAAGAAGAACGAGAAGGACGCAGCAACTCCAACATCTACAACTACATCAAGGAGGATCTGTTCACCTCTGAGATCTTCAAGGTGAAGATCCAGAACCTGCCCAAGTACATCTGCTTCAACGACCTGAAGAAGTTCCTGAACAAACATGGGCTGAACCCACACAAGATCAAGCTGATGGGGAAGGAGAGCTTCGCCTTCGTCACCTTCAAAAACCAGGTTGGATTCATTTACATCTCCGGTTCAGACTGGAGTATTTATAGAGGTTTAATAAACCGTGTGCTGTTGTGGCGTGAGTGCAGAAGGACAGGGACGAGGCCATGAAGCTGGTCCACGGCGTTCAGTGGAAGGGGAAAGTCCTGAGCGTGCGATTGGCCAAGCCCAAAGCCGACCCCCTCATCAGGAAGCGCAGGCTGGACGAAGAGGCGGCGGACGCGGGACAGCCCGCGGCCAAACGTCCCGCCGAGGGACACGACGGCGCCGAGGACGAACCCCTCAGTGTCCAGATCGCCAACGCGGTCACGCCCCTGTGGCAGGTTCCTTACGACGAGCAGCTCAGGAGGAAGGAGCGGGAGGTGGAGGAGGTTCTGCACACGCTCACCAGGTGACCTTCATTCATTACTCCATTACCTTCATCATCTGACTCGCTTAAAAACCCTGATCGCCTGTTTATTTATTTATTTATTTTTATTTATTTATTTTTATTTATTTATTTACTTATCTATCTGTATTTATTTATCTATCTATCTGTATTTATTTATTTATTTATCTATCTATCTATCTATCTATCTATCTATCTATTTATTTAAATTAATTAATTTATTTTAATTTGTTTATCAACAACACATGAATAAAATATGAGCTACTTCTCAGGTAATCTGATCCAGTTTCAAGCAATTTATATATTTATTTGTTTGTTTGTTTGTTTGTTTGTCTATCTATCATCTCTGTGTGTTCTCTGTGCTCCTTCATGGTTCCTGTGTGTGTGATGTGTGTGTGTGTGTGTGTGTGGTGTGTGATGTATGTGTGCGTGTGTGTGTGATATGTGTGTGTGTGTGATATGCGTGTGTGATGTGTGGTGTGTGTGTGTGTGTGTGTGATGTGTGTGTGTGATGTGTGTGTGTGATGTGTGTGTGTGATATGCGTGTGTGATATGCGTGTGTGATATGCGTGTGTGATATGCGTGTGTGATATGCGTGTGTGATATGCGTGTGTGATGTATGTGTGTGTGTGTGGTGTGTGTGTGTGTGATGTATGTGTGTGTGTGTGTGTGTGTGTGTGTGTAGGGAGATAGGGAACAGTAATAAAGCCATGCTGCCGTGGCTGTTCATGCAGAAGGAGAAGAATAACGGTGTGTGCTGTCCGCTCGAGTCCATCAGACCCTCACCTGTACAGGTAACATCTCACTGAACATCTGACACACACACACACACACACACACACACAGTCCTGGGCAAAAAAAAAAAAAAGCCCAAAATGGCAAAATATGAAGCTTTTAATGATCTTAACAGCAAATCATTGGTCAGGAAATGAGCGAGAGTGAGAGATAGATAAAGGAGCTCAGTGTGCGAGAGCTTTTAGCTTTGATTTCTGTAAATGTTTAAGCCTCGTGGCTCTTAATGAGCTGCATCAGGTGCGGCAGAAAACCAAATAATCACTAATCTTTAAGAAAAAAACATCCCAGAAGATATTTCTGGAACATTTTATACACCCAGACATGCGTTAGTCTGAATTTTACATCAAACATTTTAATCATTATCATGATTTTAGCTTTGTGTAGGTTACAAGACGACTACAGAAGTGAATTTCTCTGAACAAACAGCGAAAGGAAACCAGCGAGTGGAGACACAGAAGCTCTCAGGACTGCGTCTGTTTCATTCTCACTCGCTTCCTCACCAATCATTTGTTCTTAAGAGCATTAAAAGCTTCATATCTGCCATTCTGTGCTGATTTTTTTCACCCAGGAGCGTCCGTCATATCGTACCGTAACAAAGCGTCAGTCAGCCGACAAACCTGCGACCAACGGGATCAGAAATGTGCGAATTCTGGATTCTGATTGGTCAGAAGATGTCGATTATAATTTTCTAAAAGTAGCTCAGCTGTAAATCACAGGTTTATATAAATGCTTTTGTTCGAATACGTTATATGAACATATTTACGTTTCTATAGTAACAGCTCATTCACGGAGATTTAAACGCGAAATCACTGATGCGGCTGAACGAGTTTTCTGTAAGGAGAACGTCTGTATGTTTAACGTTTAGGGAAGGAGTCTCCAGTGTCAGAGCTAAAGCTATATGTTCTCTGATATCTTCAGGACAGAGGAGTTTACGCTTTGCGGTTGCTTAGCAACAAGCTGCTTTTTTTTAATTTTTGGTTTATTGTCTCCGAGGTAACACGAGGGAAAGACTTGTTTATAGCTGCGGATAAAATGTAAAACGTAACGTAACGTAACGTAACATGATGTTTGATACATAAAGATTGGAATGGCTGAGCGGTCGCTGTGGTGTAAGAGGAATAAAACAGGTCAGCGTCGCAGCAGTAACTCGGCTTCATCACACCACCGTGTTGTTGATTAGTTTCCTGTAGCAGCATGACCATTTTCGGCTCCTTTTTACTTACTTACGTATTTATTTATTCATTTATTTATTTACTTATTTATTTATTTATGTGCAGAAGTGTACACTTAGGAACGCTCCTCATATACAGTTGAGGTCCAAAGTTTTCATCCCCCTTTCAGAATTTGCAAAATGTTTATTATTTTACCAAAATAAGAGGATCATACAAAACGCATGTTATTGTTTAGGAAAAAACATGCATTAAGAGTCGGGGGGTGAAAACTTGAAAAATTTGAAGATCAGGGTAAATTTAACTTATTTTGTTTTCTGGGAAACATGTAACTATCTTCTGTAGCCTCTGAAGCGCAGTACTAAATGAAAAAATACGATATTTAGGCAAAATAAGAAAAATGTACACATCTCCATTCTGTTCAAAAGTTTTCACCCCCCCGGCTCTTAATGCATGTTTTTTCCTTCTGGAGCATCAGTGAGCGTTTGAACCTTCTGTAATAGTTGCATACGAGTCCCTCAGCTGTCCTCAGTGTGAAAAGATGAATCTCAAAATCATACAGTCATTGTTGGAAAGGGTTCAAATACACAAAAAATGCTGGAAAACCAAAGAATTTGTGGGACCTGAAGGATTTTTCTGAAGAACAGCAGGCAGTTTAACTGTTCAGGACAAACAAGAGACTCATGAACAACTATCAGTAAACAAAAAAAACACAGCTGTGGATCATTCAGGTAACAACACAGTATTAAGAATCAAGGGGATGTAAACTTTTGAACGAAGTCGTTTTTATAAATTCAACTATTATTTTCTCTTGTGGACTTTATGTAAACATCTTTTATGTGAAATATCTTATTCAGGTCAGCACTAAATAAACAATAACATGCATTTTGTATGATCCTCTTATTTTGGTAAAATAATAAACATTTTGCAGATTCTGAAAGGGGGATGTAAACTTTTGACCTCAACTGTACGTTATATGATGTAAGAAACGTGTGTGTGTGTGTGTGTGTGTGTGTGTGTGTGTCCTGCAGACGGAGTACAGGAATAAGTGTGAGTTTGTGATCGGTACCGGTGCGGATGGAGAGGATAAGACGGTGGGGTTTCGCTTGGGGAAGTATAAAGGAGGCTCGTGCGCCGTGGCGAGTCCCTCAGACACCGTCCACGTCCCTGCAGCAGCCAAACGCGTCGTTCTCGCCTTCCAGAACTACATCAGGTGTTTTATCACACACACTCGCACCTGCAGCTCGAAATCCGGAATAAAAATCAAAAACCCGGTCATTCATTTTAGCCAAATATCTACAAACCTTTTTTTTATTAAAGCAGAATGATGAGGAGAGCCGCTGCAGACGTTTTTATTTATGTTTGTTTTGTTTTTGTTTTCTTTACATTTTATTTAGTGCTTGTGATTTAAAAAGAATCATCCGATAATCTTAGGTAGAGTGCAAAAGTTTGCTCATTTCATAAAGAAGAAGAAGAAGAAGTCTTTCTCTAAAATCATGGCTGCGCTCCATCTGTACATATTCGATTAAAAAAATTAATTCTTTTTTTTTTTTTTTTAAAAAAGGTAAAAAATTTAACTAACTCGTCCTAGATTATTGTCTTTTGCATACAGTGGTACTTTTTTATTTGTTTGTTTTTTGGTAAGCTACTTTTTTTCGCTTCATTCCTTTCATTTCATGAGATTACGCTGTAACCCACGGCAACAAAATATATTTCATCGTAAAGCCGTTTCTGAAACGTTAAAAAATCCGGTTCTAAATACATTAAATGAAAAAAAAACTTAGTACTGTTTTCTTTTTTCCTCTGAAATGAAACACAAATAACTAAAATTAAATATAATAACCCTGATAAAATCATAATAAATGATACATAAACTTGCATAATAAATGAATAAAAATAATTATTTAATTAAATCTGTTTGCTTTATACAGATAAAATAATCAAATGATAAATAAATTAATTACAAAAGTTTAAATTAATCTATAATAAATGTGCTTTAAAACTGATTTGAATTGTTTACTAAAATACTAATAGATAAAATTACATTTTGTAACTCTGGAAAAAAATGTAAATTTGCATAATTAATGAATATTAATAATTTGAAGTTATGTTAAGTTTGAAGAAATAAAATATTAATGAATAAACTGTAGAAATTAAATAAAAGAATCTGACTTTACTGAAATCAGTCTAATTAGTAAAATCGTAAGTGTGATATTTAAACTGCATGTCAGAGGAATAACAACTAGTAACAGCTAGTTATTAAAACTAAGGGGGGTACAAACTTTTGACACTTTTAGACTGTATGATTGAATGTTTTATAGACTGAAATTAAAGGGGTACAAACTTTTGCACTCAGCAGCGTGTTACAGTTTATAATCTGTTTTTATTCCAGCCGCTAAAACCGTTTAATAAGAAACACAATGATGCAGAGTTTAACCGATTTATACTGTGTGTGTGTTGTGCGTGTGTGTGTGTGTGTATGTGTCTGTCTGTGTGTGTGTGTGTGTGTGTGTGTGTGTGTGTGTGTGCGCGTGTCTGTGTGCGCGTGTCTGTGTGCGCGTGTCTGTGTGCGCGTGTCTGTGTGCGCGTGTCTGTGTGCGTGTGTCTGTGCGTGTGTGTGTATGTGTGTGCGTGTCTGTGTGTCTGTGTGTTTGCGTTTTGTGTGTGTGTGTGTGTGTGCGCGCGCGTGTGTGTGTGTCTGTCTGTCTGTCTGTGTGTGTGCGTGTGTGTGTGTGTGTGTGTGCGCGTATGTGTGTGTGTGTCTGTCTGTGTGTCTGTGTGTGTGCGTGTGTGTGTGTGTGTGTGCGCGTATGTGTGTGTGTGTCTGTCTGTCTGTCTGTCTGTGTGTCTGTGTGTGTGCGTGTGTGTGGTGCATGTGTGTGTGTGTGTGTGTGTGTGTGTGTGTGTGTGTGTGGTGCATGTGTCTGTGTCTCTGTGTGTGTATGCGTGTGTATGTGTGTGTATGTCTGTGTGCATGTGTGTGTGTGTGTGTGTGTGTGTGTCTGTCTGTCTGTGTATGCATGTGTGTATGTGTGTGTGTGTGTGTGTGTGTGTGTGTGTGTGTGTTCAGAACGACTCCCTATGCTGTGTACAGTCCGGAGAAGTACGAGGGTCACTGGAGGCAGCTCACCGTCCGCACGAGCAGAACCAACCAGATCATGGCCATCGTCTTCTTCCATCCACAGGTCTCACACACACACACGCACACACACACACACACACACACACACACACACACACACGATACGACAGCCAATGAGGTCGCACCGTCTGATCTGAGCCGCATGGCAACAAGCAGCTGATTGGATGTGAACCAAAAAAATGATGTTTTATATATTTTAGGATTTTTTTGTCGTTGCTTTGTAAAGAATGGTTTAATATTTAAAATCCTTTTTTTTTTTAGTTTAAATGATAAGTTTATATTATTATCACGTGCTGGTCCATAATTCATTAGCACAGTTTAGAAAAAGTAAATATTAGGATCTTGTGTCATAAAAATATCTTCAATATTCATGAGATTTCTTCTGGAGGTGAAGATCAATTTGTTAATTTTTATTTTTTTGGATAAACAAAGGCTAATTATTTAAACTTTTATTATTTAAATCTCAGTTGTGTTCTAGTGATGGGGGAAAAAAGAAATATAAATAAAAATCCTTTTCCTGTCTCAGAGACATCAAACTTAACTTTAGTGCTGAAAAAGAATCAACTTTATTTATTTAGACATCATATAAAAATAAATAAATAAAATAAGAGAAGAAGCGGAAAATAGAGAATAAAAATGTAACAGAAGAAATAATTACCATAAGATAATAATTAATTAAATAATTAAGATGAAATCATAATTTAAAAAAAAAATGGGTAAAAAAGTTTAATTAATTAAACAAAAACATTTAATTAAATCTTTAATACACATTAAAATAAAAAAATGTCAAATAATATAACAAATATAAAAATAGAGAGAAAAAACAATAGTATTACACACAGCAACACACTCTGAACAAAACGTTTTAATAAATCCTCTTTTTTCCAGAATAAATCAAAACTAAATTAGAATAAATTATTTAAAAAATGACGACAAAAACAGATAAAGCTGATTCGTGTATGGTTCATGGAGTGGGCGTGGCTTTGCCCTCGTCTGATTGGCTGTTAACCCTTTCACGCATAAATTATTTATACAAGCATTTGTATACTTTAAATTTAATTTATTTATTTGTATTATTATTTGCATGTTGTATGAATTTTGACCTTAAACACTTACAAAAATAAAGAAATGTATTGCAGGAATAGCTAAACATTTTTCCTGAAATTTAAACAAGGAAAAAAATTCAGTGTGTTTTTAAATAAAACCTGTTAACATTCAGGTGTAAAATATTTGACTAAAAATGTAGAAATTAATATTCATTTAATAAATTATAGCCTAATTCTTTCTTCAGTACATGTAGGAAATGTAGTAAACCGTTTAGGAGTATTATATAAAACATTTAATTAAAAGTTCATTGGAGTGCAAAAGATTAAAATTTATGCATTTATGTGGAATAACAGTCTCAACAAACTGCATCTAGATGGTGAATAATCCAGAAGAGGAAGCTTATTAAATCGATTGTGTGTAAGGGTTAAACGTATCAGATATGGCGTGAAACGTACCGTTATATCGTCCGTGGCGTGACACGTTTTACCTTTCGGACGTTGTTTGGTGTTAAATGTTATCTTGTGCTGCTGTAGAAACTGGCGGAGGACGAGATGGCGTCTCTGAAGGCGTCTCTGAGACGCTATTTTACGGACAGCGAGGGGAAGGACAGCGGCGTTACGTCTCTGCACTTCGTGCGAATGGGGCAGAGGTGAAAGGGATATTTTGCTAGAACGTAAAGAGATGATGCTGATGTTGATGATGATGTTAGACACTTGTGAGTTGCGTGTGTGTGTGTGTGTGTGTGTGTGTGTGTAATCATGTCTTGGTTGTGGAGCAGGACGTCTGCAGGGACGGAGGATTTGCCGTGTGAGCTGGTGGCCGGTGACGCGTGGATCCACGAGGAGCTGCTCGGTCTCCGATTCCGCATTTCTCCTCACTCCTTCTTCCAGGTAGACGTCTAACTCGTTATTAACCTCTTCATGAGCTGAATGTGTGTGTGTGTTTGTGTGTGTGTGTGTGTGTGTGTGTGCTTTCAATCTATTCAGTTAAACTCGAATCATCATCAGGGGAAAAAAAAGTGGTTTCTCTAAATCTGGGATCATCGGTGGTGTCTCCATGCTAATGAGGATGTTGATGAGGATGTTGATGAGGATGTTGATGAGGATGTTGATGAGGATGTTGATGAGGGTGTTGATGAGGATGTTGATGAGGATGTTGATGAGGGTGTTAATGAGGATGTTAATCAGGATGTTGATGAGGATGTTAATGAGGATGTTAATGAGGATGTTGATGAGGATGTTAATGAGGATGTTGATGAGGGTGTTGATGAGGATGTTGATGAGGATGTTAATCAGGATGTTAATGAGGATGTTGATGAGGATGTTAATGAGGATGTTGATGAGGATGTTGATGAGGGTGTTGATGAGGGTGTTAATGAGGGTGTTGATGAGGATGTTGATGAGGATGTTGATGAGGATGTTAATCAGGATGTTAATGAGGATGTTGATGAGGATGTTAATGAGGATGTTGATGAGGATGTTGATGAGGGTGTTGATGAGGGTGTTAATGAGGGTGTTGATGAGGATGTTGATGAGGATGTTGATGAGGGTGTTAATGAGGATGTTAATCAGGATGTTGATGAGGATGTTAATGAGGATGTTAATGAGGATGTTGATGAGGATGTTAATGAGGGTGTTAATGAGGGTGTTAATCGTCTGATTCTCCATGCAGACGAACACTCCAGCGGCGGAGGTGCTGTACTCGGCTGTAGGGGAATGGGCTCAGCTGGACCACGACAGCACCGTGCTGGATGTGTGCTGTGGAACAGGAACCATCGGCATCTCTCTGGCCAAAGTACACACACACACACACACACACTGACACACATGCGCGCACACACACACACACACACACACACACACACACACACTGACACACGTAAAGTCTTTATAGCGATAAATAACGGCACACTGCGTTTTACGATATTTATCTTTGTTAACAAAATGCCAATAATTTAATTGTAACAAATTTAACAGGGTGCCAATATTTTTATTTCTATTTGTACATCTACAAATGTAATTATTTAATAAATACAAATAAAATAAATGATAGAAAAACAGATCCAATTGTGTGTCTAAACCGTCACTGGTTTGCAAACAGTCATCAATCTGGCAACCCTGACAAGTTTATTTATTTATTCATTTATTTATTTATTTTTAATCTTCTGTCGTTTATTCTGGTGGATGAAGTCTAATATATTAATTAATTAAATAAAAATAAATAATTAATAAATAAATAATTTTTAAAATTAGACATCTCCAAGTGAGACGTGGGGCTTTTGGAAAATATTTTTCTTCCTCTTTTTATTTGTTTGTTTATTTATTCGTTCATGTTTTGTTGTCAATTTTTTTATTTGTTGGGAAAATACACACAAACGTAATATCTTTTTCCATTTTTAAGTCTTTTTATTTTTAATCATATTTTTTTCCAGCTGCTTTTCCGTATTTTATTTTTTCTCTTTCTTAGTAGCAGGAGTTCATTTTCCCACAGAGACGATTTAACGTGAATCGAGGTTTTAAAAAGTAAATGGATTGCAAACAGACATCAATCTGGCAACCCTGGCATGTTTAATTTTTGATTAGATTAGATTTGATTAGATTAGATTAGATTGTGTGTGAATGAAGCCTAACGTGTCCGAGTTTGAAAGGAGACAGAAGATAATTTTCTTTTCTTTTCTACATTTTTTTTCTCCTTTTTCTTTTCATTATTTAATTTTCTCTCCCTTCCTGAAGAGTAATATTATAACAGTAACATAACTATAACAGTTCTAAAATGTAAAATGTGTGCGCGTGCGTGTGTGTGTGTGTGTGTGTGTGTGTGTGCGCGTGTGTGTGTGTGTGCGCGTGTGTGTGTGTGTGCGCGTGCGTGTGTGTGTGTGTGTAACAGAGAGTGAGGAAGGTGATTGGAATTGAACTGTGTCAGGAGGCAGTGGACGATGCTAAAGTGAACGCACAAGCGAACGGTAAGTTTTTAAGCGATGGAGCTGAGAATGTTGGATAAACAGTGTTCAGGAATTCACTTTTAAATATTGCGTGTGTGTGTGTGTGTGTGTGTGTGTGTGTGTGTGTGTGTCAGGTTTGACCAACATTGAGTTCCACTGTGGTAAAGCGGAGGACATTTTCCCCACCGTTCTCAACGCCGTGGTGTCTCCTAATGTTACTGCTATTGTAGATCCTCCACGAGCAGGACTGAGTAAGAACCACTCTTAATAATAATTAATAATAATAATAATAATAATCATCATCATGCTCACATGCCAAAAATAAATCAAATAGAACAAGTTTATATGTTACAAATAACAACACACAGCTCATATCTGACAGAAAGTTTGATATGTGATGAATAACACACTCCGTGTCGTGCCGTTTTAGTAAAACAATCAACAGCAGTGCGGCGTGATGAAGCGGTGTCACGGCTACCGCATCAGCGCCGATTAGTTTCCTACACAAGCACTTTATTCCGCTTACACCGCACCAATTTCTCAACGATTCACATTTTTATTTCAAAACAAAACAAAAAAAAGACACATTAGTTTTTATCCGTTTGTAGTTACATTTAACGTCCACCAAGGAGACTGTATTAAACTTTCCTCATTCCTTTCCTCGTATTTGAGAATTATTCTGTCGAACGAATAAATCTGCTTTTGATCAAATGTAGAAAAAAAGGTGCATATTTAACAATTTTAAAAAGGTACAATATTATTATAAGTAAATAAGAATCAATATGAACCAATCACAATTCAGAGTTGGCCTCAGATTTTTAAAAAAATTAGCCTTTTTTTTTTTTTTTTTTTAAATTTAATTAAAATTGTAGTTTTATTACAGGATCAGGATGTTTAAATTATCTCGTACCTTTTACACGATTTTTTTATTTTTAGAAATATTCAGATAAATCTTTACAGCATTTAAAGCATGATTAGCTAAATCTTGGTGAAGCTTAATGTCCGCCATCTTTGTTTCACGTTAGCGCTTCGTTAAATCAGCGTGTCATTTCCTTCCAGATTCCAAGGTGATTTTGGCGATCAGATGGGCGGAGCATCTGAAGAGGCTGGTGTACGTCGCCTGTAACGCTAAAGCAGCCATGAACAACTTCATCGAGTGAGTAAACGTCACACAGCGTCACGAGCGTTATCTGATCGTACGGCGTAGCCACGACGACGGAGGAACCGTACGGGTTACCCACAATGCCCTGCTGCGTGTCTGCGCGATCAAAAGTAACGAAGAGCAAAGAACTCGAGCGTGACGTTAACGGTTACCATAGAAACGATAACGTATTTGGACGGGCGCATTAATATAAAACATGCGCTACTGTCAGAGCCGCGGTTCTAGAAAATTAATCAACATCTTCTGACCAATCAGATTTGAGAATTCAACAGCGCTGCGACATTAATCGAAACCGTTACTTTCGCGTGTAACATTTTGGCCGAATCCATGAAGATCAACACCATGTCTATTCACAAACAATGGCGTTGCTATGACAACTTAGAACCCGGAAGTGTGAAAACAGTCCACAGAGGTAGTTGAGGATGGAGCAGCGATGACGTAATAACCGATATTGCGATAAAATACGTCACAATGCACTTTATCTGTGATATTGCTCGCATCGTCAATAGTTTTATTTTATTGTTAATTACAAGAATTTATTTACGTAGTGCGTTTCAAAACAACCTTCGCTGACCGGAGTGCTGTACAGAGGTAGCTAAGTCTGAGGACGAAGAATTTAAATACACGCAAATAAAATATAATCCTTCTGAAGTAAAAAAAAAAAATTAAACATGAAAATAATAACGCTAATAATAAAATAGCTAAAAGAATAAAAGCGTGATTGGACACAGCTGAGAAAATTTGACTCGAGCTTAAAAATTGTAACGTTACAAAATTTCGGTGTAAAATAATTTCTCTCGTGAACGTTGAATAAAAGTATCAGTGTTAACAAAACTATACATCGTAAAACACATCGTATATCGTAAGTATCGTGAGTCTGATAATTTGGTCATATCGATCACGTACTCTGAGAAAAGCGTAAGATGAAATATTGTTATTATATCGATATTATCGTTATAACGATCGTATCGCTCACCTTTATGTTCTACAGCTAACGCCGTCGTTCATTTGAACTTTTCTACACTTTTATCTTTATTTTTGCAGAAAGGATGAATTTACAATCTGCACTAATAGCTTTTTTTTTTTTTCTCTCAGTCTGTGCAGAGCTCCGTCTAACCGTGTTCGTGGAGCGCCGTTCCGTCCGGTGCGAGCGATGGCCGTGGATCTTTTCCCTCAGACCATGCACTGCGAGACCATCCTGCTGTTCGAGAGGGTCGACTACTAGCTCCAGCGCTAACAACGCCGAGAACCGACTCTAAAGCTAATGCTATATCTCATAAATCTCATAAAGCTTGTAAATCTAGCTACCGCTAATCCTACTGAGGCTAGTAATGAATTATTTGATATTAATTTGCATCTCATTTACGTGCTTAGCCTTTACAACATTTTATTTTCTCGAAGAAGCATTCGCTTTAATGGATCTGAACTTCTTTTGCAAATGGACTCGAGATGTATAATTTTAATTTCAACCATTTTGTAAAACCTTTAAAACAGTGCAAACATGAAATCTAGGTTTTTGTTTTTTTTTCTGACCCAGAAATGAGCTCCGTCCCTTTTCCTTTACTCGTGTAAAAGACGTACAGAGGTTCAGATTGTTATCATCATCATCATCATCATCATCGCAAATGTGATTCACCTTGTAGGCACCAGAGAGCGGAAGAGTTACATACAGCTGCTTTAATTTTCTTATTGTACATTGAAATGGAAATGACGCACGAATAAAGAATGAGAAACGTCTGGTTACAGTCATGACACATTTATTCATTTGCATAAAGAAATCACTGTTATTCAGCGATTATCATCAAGTCACATAACGAATTCAGTTTTAATGGATTTTTTTTTTTTTTTTAGGTAGCTTTGTTCCAAACCGAAAAGGAAAAAATAGAAATGATGGCAGCGCTCGGGCGTGTTTTGAGAAGTTGCACACGATTTTCTTCACAGCAAACACACACTTGGAGAGCGACGGGACAGGCAGTGAAGCGTGGATGTGATGAAGAAGAAGAAGAAGAAGAAGAGGAAGAAGCAGCACATTCTGGAAGCGGCGACGACGGCGGCGGCTTTGTGCTCATGTACACACACGAACGCAGTAAACATTCAGAAAAAGCAACAACAAAAAAAAACTTCACTGTTGTTCCAGCAGTTATTGCGTTGTTTTTTGTTTTTTTTTTCTCACATCTATGTATACGCAAAAAAAAAAAAAAAACACACACACACTGTGATAAAAATATCCTGAAGCAAACTACATACTATAAAAATGCATAAGACGTTAAGCTTTGGTTCGTACGTTCTCTTTACACTTTATCAGCTCATCTTTATCATCATTTGAGTTTTTTTTTTTATTTATTTTGATCGAGGTATGGGGTACCTTTTTGTCTCCTGTTTTTTTTTTTGTTTGTTTCTGAAATAATCAAATGTATACAGTCACAGTCACAATGATGCCAAAAAAGTACTCCACACACACACACACACACACACACACACACAGTATACATTCGAGTCGTTGAACTCAAACTCATGCTGGAAACAGCAGTATTATATTCTCACTCCACAGCAAATACACGACTAGGTAGCTTCACTTTAGTTTCCTACGTGAGAAATGGCACAGAACGTAAGCGCTGAGTATAATAAAGATCTCTCACATCTTTTTTTTTTTTTTTTAACAGTTCCTCTGCGAGAGAAGGGTTTAATGCTCCAAGCCCTTGTGCTCGTGGTTTCTCTGCAGTGCTAAAGGCTAAAAGGAAAGCTTTCTTTCCTTACTTGGCCGAGCAGCATTTTTTCCCTGCATGCTCGCTGATATGTATTATCCTGCATTTCCCAAAAGGTTAAAAAATAAATAAAAATTCTTGGCGCATTCTCGTCTCAGACCTGCCAACCCTGAAGAGGAATAACGCGTACTCCGTCCTGTCGAGTGAGGATTCATCTAAACGCTAGTGCGCGTAGGTACGGGGTTTTATTTCGGGGTAACCACCAGTGAGTGACGGCAAAAATGAAGCTTTCATCCCAAATGCATCGAAAAAGTTTCCTTCATCACTCGAAGCTTTTCAACAGCGTGCGCCCCGGTGACGTCTGGAGGTCAGGCACAGCTCCTAGTGCACTGGTTCCCAAACTTTTTTCACCTAAACGGACATCATAAACCTCTGCGACCGCAAGCCTTCGCCACTTTACGTGTTTTTAAATTCCAGATCTATAATACAGAACTACTGTAACATTCATCTGACAATTTATTACGTCACTAACGTACGCATGCGTGACGCAAGTGACTAAAAACCAAAGGAATATTCCCTGCACTGGTCTTCCAGTCTTGTAGGAAGTGTTGTGTTGTGCTGTTATAGGAAAATAATCAACGCCGGGGTGGTGTGATGCGACACTACGCCGAGCAGAGGAGCCTGGGTTATACTTGGCGCGTGACGTTGCGTCGCGTTGCGTTGCGTGCAGAAGCAACGGAAACACTAGCGGCGTTTTATTCACACACTCGCTGCGTGTCTTACGTACAGTTTTAATTTTTTTGCTGCTACGCTAGTGCAGCGTGTCAGGATGTGGGAAAAAAAAAAGTGAAAAGACTAAAATGGCATGTAAACGCAGCTTGTTTGAACGTGACTCAGTAACATTTCAAAATACTAAACACAAAATCCATCAACATTTAATATTAATTTGTAAAAAATAATTAAAAGAAACGAAAAGAGGAGATCGAGAGTTCCTCCTCTCGTGACCGCGAGCTTGGGAAACCCTGCTTGTTGTTCGTAACATTAAGTAACGTTGGTTATGATTTAATTCGGTGAAACTTCAGAACATCCTCATTTCTTTGCTGATTCCTTAACTATGAAAGTTATCTCTGGATCGCTAATCGCTCTAACCGCCATTTCCCTCCAATGACCTTCTTTTGAAACGTTGTCCAATAAAGTCACGTGGTCGTGAGCTGGAACGAAGCGTCACGTGTCGTGTTGGTCACGTGTTTTTAGCAGAAAGCCATCGAGCACCGACAGTGTTTTCGACGCAAGGGTTTTGTTTTTTTGTTTTTAAACATACGCCTTAGAGCTTTCTTCCTTCCTAGACTAGGAAAAAGATGTTTTGTACAGCAATTAATTGTAAAAATAAATAAATAAATGTGCATGCAAACTTTTCTATACTTCACTGTAAGCCTAGTTTGGTCAAATGTTCCAGTTTTTTTCTCTTTCAGCTGCAAAAAGTAACATTTTTGACCATTTTCAGTTGCATCCCATATGCTAACTCTAATCTATTTCTCTAATGTTAGCGGATAGACTTTATTTCACGTCAAGAAACTCTAAATTGAACGATGCGGAAAAGGGGGCGGGGCTTTTAGGAGGATAGTTAATATCGGACATTTCAGAAGTCCTACACAACTGCTGTTTTTATTGCGGGTAGGTTTGTGTGATACAGATTTTTTTTCTCTCTTGCTTGCAAATTTCCATTTTAAAAACAACACAAATGATGTAACTGCAAAAAAAAAAAAAAAAAAAAAAAAAAAAAGGAATTATAAACAGATAAGGAAATGAGTCTAGAGCACGTGAGATGACAGGGAAAGGGGCGGGGCTTCCAAGTGACATCAGATATCATCGGAAGGTTTTACGAGATTCATATGTCGATGGCTTCAGTAAAAATCTGCCATTTTATCAAAGGAAGAAAAAAAAAACATAAAGGTAAAGCGTAAAGGTTGGCAGGTCCGAGTTTTTTGCCCCCTTCCTCACCCCCGACCAGCTAAATCAAACTTTTGTGCTGCTCAAATTCGAGATGTAATTCACAAACATGCAAACTGAACACACGGACTCTGATCCAGTCGAGACACGAAGCTGATTTCACACCGATGCGTTATCGTACCACGGACTCTCACAGCTCATTTAAAAATAAAAAAAATATTTAAAAAAAACAAACACAGCAGAAGTCTACTTTTTTTTTTTCTTTCTCAAACCTAAATCCATAATAGTGAATATGGAAGAAAAAAAAAAATGTCCAACAGGAAAACCTTTATTAAATCAATCATCTATATATATATTTAAAATTAAAAAAAAAAAAAAAAAAAAAAGAAAGAAAAGCAGCCACGACGTTTAAAATCCACAAACGCGAGCATTCAGCATTCAGACACCACGTGAGTACGTTCTTCATTTATCGGAAAGTGAGATAAGTGATGGCGGGTTTTTGTATGCATCAGGACGTGTACGATGACGTTTCACCTCGTCACCCGCTAGTGCATCGGATTTATTCTGATTAAATTTAATTCCTCTCACACACACACACACACACACACACACACACACACACACACACACACACACACACACACACACACAGAGAGAGAGAGAGAGAGAGAGAGAGAGATTCAGGCGAACTGAACCCTCGTGTCTGGGAGAAAACGGAGCTGGTATTGCCTTTCTTGCGCTAACTGCATAATTTATAACGATGATGAAGTGACCTTCAGTGCTTTTTTTTTTTCTTTTTTTTTTTTTTTTTTTTTTTTAATATCTTCAGTGTGAGTGAGCAGGTCAGTGAAGGTTTCGCTAGACGTCGACGGTGCACAGAGGCTCGCTGCCGGGCTGCGCCGATTCCACCACCGTCATTTTGGGCTTCTTCCGCGTCTCCTCCTGGTAACAGGAACACAAGGTGTGGTTCAAATCAATCAATCAATCAATCAATCAATCAATCATCTCTAGAACTGTAAACGGATTAAATCTACAAGGTCTCATTCTCTAATCAATACTCAGCTGTAATCGTTGGTAAACTGCTGTAGTATAAGAGGAATAAAACACTCGGTGTCGTGCTGTTGTAGGAAAATAATCAACAGCGTGGTGTGATGAAACGGAGTTACTGTTGCTACAGTAACTAAAGAGGATTATTTTCCTTTAACAGCACGTCACGTGTGTGTTTTATTCCTCTCACACCACAGCGATTTTCTCACACCACACAATTAAATTGTCCTATTAATTTAAATTAGATTACGACGTTATAATTTTTATCCCATTTTAGTTACAGGGGCATGTAGAATGTTATTTCTGGAGGCTGGGTTAATCATTTATGTTGGTTTTTCCTTTAATTTGTCATCCGTCTTTATTCTGTACAGTTAGACTCACTGATCTATATGGCAGCTTCATCTTCTAAAAAAAAGTATTGGCACCCTTCTACCCCTATTCAGCCATATAAAGATGGGTGTGTACGGAGCAGATATTAATTGAGCGGTGGTTTATTATCAGTACAGCGCTCTCTGTGTGTGTGTGTGTGTGTGTGTGTGTGTGTGTGTGTATATATATATATATATATATATATGAGAGCTAGAGCGAGAGAGAGAGAGTGAGTAGGTGTTTAACAGTGTTTAATCAACACCACGCACACACAACCATGTCAGTGTCACGGCTGTACTGAGAACTAACCCCCCTCTGAATCATTAGGGCCTTTCGCACCGCTTTAGTTCCAGAACTACATTTACGGTACTAAAATACTGGGTGATTTTGCGTGAACTATTTCGCAGTACCGTTTAAAGGGCTGCATTCGCACCGACAGCGGGCACTAGGAAGTGACGTAAGCCGGTCGACAGCGACGTCATTTGTGCGCGGCGTTCAACAACGGAAACAAAGAAGAACAACGTAAACAGCCGGAGGATGGAGGACGCTGTGATCGGAGCTGTGTGTTTGTCGTGTCTCGCGTCCATCTATCGCTGTTCTCCATATTTGTGGAATAAGTCGACACTACAGTATGTTTACACGGCGTTTTAAATCATGGCTACTTACGTCACGGATAGTGCCAGTTGTGCTGGTTAGACCCTGCTCCGGAGTAGGAGCTCATTTGGTTCTCGAAAAAGGCAGTCGGTACTAAAATCACACCCAGTTCCGGAGGTGCGAAGTTCCACAATTAGTTCAGGTACTATGAAAAGGTTCCTGCGGTGCAAAAGGCCGTATAGCGGCTCGGTTCTGGTTCCCTTTTCACGGAACAGAGGGGTGCCAATACTTTGTAGAATGTTAATGGCGTGCGTGTGTGTGTTAGGCTTACCCTCTCTCTAGCCAGTTTCCTCATCTCCTCTTGGAGTTTGTTCAGAATGTGGAGGTTGGGCTTGTTCTTTTTGGCGTACTGCTGCAGCTCGATCACACTCTTGTCTGAATTTTCCTACGCAATACGGAGAAAACACACACACACACACACACACACACACACACACACACACACACACACACACACACACACACCCATCAGTAAACTACCTAACCCCAATCTATATTCTTCTACAGCTCTGAATCTTTTTCCCTAAATACCTTTTTCACCATCTTGTTGTTCTCTCTGCCGTACATGCGCAGGAGCGAGCCCCAGTTCTTCACGTGAGGGTGCAACATCTGGAGGATCTTCTGAGAGGCCAGCTGTTTACCCACCCTCTTGTTCTTACCTTGTTACGGAGCACAAAAAGCGAAATCTTAGCAACGATCACGTTGCATTGTGACGCGTCTTTATTAGTCATTATATAAATTCAGTATCTTTTAAAATGACGGAATACGTAAGGAATAAACCACTGTGTGTCGTGCTGTTACATAAACATAAAGTATCATTTCACTGTTATGCTGATGATACTCAGATTTATTTGCCCGTGAGAGAGTTAAATTCAGATTCATTTGATGCTTTATTTGCATGTTCACACGATGTCAAGGATTGGAGGGCTTCAAATTTTTTGAAGCTTAATGAAAGTAAAACTGAAGTTATCATGTTTGGCCCTAGAAAGCATGAAGTGCTTCAGTGCTTGAATGCAACATCTTTGTCGGGTAAAAAAAAAAAAAAAAAAAAACTGGAATTTGTTCTGGATAGTGATTTAAAGTTGGAGAGGCAAATAAACACTGTGATGAGATCTTGTTTTTTTAATCTACGTCTGCTGGCCAAAACCAAACCACTCCTTATCCAGTTCAGATTTTGAGAAAGCAATTACTGCCATTGTTTTTTTCTCGAATGGATTATTGTAACTCCCTTTATTATGGAGTTGACGCTCAAGCACTTATGCGTTTACAGAAAATCCAAAATGCAGCAGCAAAAATGATCAAGTCGGCAAAGAAATATGAATCGGTAACTCCGTTATTAATTTGATTAAAGTGGCTGCCAGTACGACTTCGAGTTATCTCTAAGAGTCTCGTACTGGTTTTCAAGGCACAATCTAGCTCCTGTGTATTTGTCCATTATGGTGTCATTCTACTTTCCCTCTAGATCTCTGAGATCAGAAAATCGACATCTGTTACGTGCTACTAGGACAAAATACAAACACAGGAGATAAATTGTGGAACGATCTCCCTCTTTTTATTCGATCTATTAAATCTTTACCTATGTTTAAATGTATGTTAAAACAACATCTTTTAAATACAAATGGGGAGCTCATTGGATGAAGTTATTGTGTGTGTGTGTCTGTGTGTGTGTGTGTGTGTGTGTGCGGGTGATGTTTGTGTGTTTATTATTGTACTTTTATTGTGTTTCTTAGCATGTGAGTGTAAAGCACTTTGGGCAACACAAGTTGTATTAAATTGTGCTATATAAATAAATAAATAAACAAACAAACAAACAAACAAACAAAAAACTGTTAGAGGAAAATAATCAACGACGGGGTGGTGCAATGACGTCAACACCACAAAGCTTTTTTTTTTTTTTTCCCCTATAACGACATGTTTATAAGTGTTCTATTCCTCTTATACCACAGGACTTACAATTTTTATACATTACAGAATGACGCACCATACTTTTTATCCATTTGTAGTTACATTTAACGTTGTGGAACGTCCACGAAACGAGTCGTCAATTACGTTATAGCAGCTATAAACAATCGTTCCCGCGCCAGCCTCTCGTTTAACTCTCTCGAAGCTAATAAGACAAAGAAGCGTAAAACTCGTCTGTCCTGAAAATGTCGGAAAACTTAAAAGTTCCAGCTTGACCTCTGACACTGGAGACTCCTTCCATACATGTTAAACACATGCATTTCTCCTTACAGAAAGTATTTATTTTATTTATTTTTTTTTTTCCTTCTCAATTACTTGTCAAAGCTAGCGACAATGTTGACTCTTGCCAATCTATCTGCTCTCTATTTTTAGTGGCACTTTCCCTATCACCCTTGCTTTAAAGCTAAAATACCTTGGAGATTATTTATTATTATTTTTATTTTATTGTTATTAGTATTATTTGAACTTGTCCATAATGTGTTGACCTCCCTTGCCTCTACCCGGTGTTGTGGTTAACTCCTAAACTGAATCTGAAGGAGATGTTTTTTTGTTTTCGTTTTTTTTTTCCCCTTTTTATTTTATACCTGTGCAGCTGTGTTTTGTCTTGTTTTGTGACTGTTTTTTGTGTGTCTGAAAATCTAAAAATACCTCAATAAATATAATATTCAAAAAAAAAAAAAAAGAAGAAGAAGAAGAAGAAGAAGAAGAGGAAGTAGCCTCAAAACAGTGCAGAGGTTTGCGTGAACACTTACACCACCCGCGTACGCTGTGTTTTCCGCACGTCATCACGTATTCACTCTTCTGGTTCTTCCCCGGAATGACCTCAAACTTGATACTGGTGTCCCCCATCCCATGATTTCTGTGAACACACACACACACACACACACACACACACACACATGGTAAAAACAATGAATTTAAAACAGCTGTATGCTGCTCTCTGTGTCTTCCAGAAATATGAATTCTCTCCGGTTCTGTAGGTTCTGTAGGTTCTGTCCTACCTCTTAAGGCACTCGTGAAGGATCTGGTAAGGTGACAGTAAGCCTGCTTTGTTGGTCAGTTCATACACTCGCGAGTCTTCAATACTGATATGGTTAAAATACTGAGGAGGGAGGAAACGTGAACCGCTGATCAGTGATCGCTCGATCATTTTAATTCACATTAAATAAAACACAGCGTGGGGGCGGGGCCGGGGCCGGCGCCGGCGTGCGTACCTCCAGTTCATCCCCTTCTACTGGCTTCTCCTCAGCCGTCTGCTTCACAAAGTCAGGGATGAGGATCTCCAGCGTGGCTCGAGCTGCACGAGGGCGTCCGAAAGAATTCAGCAACATGCTTTATCACATTTCTCACAACATTCTCAGATCATTTGCATTCTATAAAATGAAAAATATAAAAAATATAACTACGGTACAGCAGATTTCCATTTATTACTATTGTGTTACGTAAAGAATAAAACACTCCGTGTCATGCGGTTATAGTAAAATAATCAACGACAACAAGTTAGTATGATGAAGCCGAGTCCGTTACCACACTGAAGTTAGTTATTTTCCTATAACAGCATGTCCCTGAAGTGTTTTATTCCCCCTTTTACGCCACAGCCAATTTGCTGAAGATTACAAATTATTAATTATCACATACCGACACAATTGAGCTTTTTATCCATTTATAGTTATTTAATGTATTTAATGTTGTGGAACGTCTGTGTAACGAGTTAGTTCCTGTTCTCGCTTACGTTATAGCAGCTATAAACACTCGTTCCCTCACCGTGATCTCTCTTTTCTCTCTCTTGCAAAGATAAGATTTTTAAAAAATAAAAAAAAATTTTTTTTAATGCAGCCAAGAGACCCCAGAGTCTTGAAGACGTCAAAAAAATTTTTAATAAATTTTTTTTAAAAATAATAAAGTTACAGCTTTATCTCTGACTGTTACAAAGCGCTGACACTGGAGACTCCTTCCTTAAATATTAAATAAGCATCTCCTCACAGAGAATTTCACAGTATCAACAATTATGCACTTTTTTAATTATTTTTTTTTTAAAGCTCGTTTATGTAGAGCGTCTGCTGTACGAATCTCTGCGAACAAACTGTTACTATAGAAACGATAGCGTATTAGAACGATATTTATGATTGTTACCGTGAGTCCTGCCATTATAGAAAACTAATCAACAGTGCTGTGGTGTAATAAAAGATATATGAACAAAGGTAAGGGGGGGAAAAAAAAAGAAAGGAAAAAAAAAAAAGATGCATAAAAATTGGTACGTTGAATGAAAATTAAACCATGGGGTGCCTAAACATTTGCACTCTTAACAAAAAAGCCCTTATAGTGCCAAGTACAATAATAAAAAAAATACTTTTTTTATTGTTTTTGTTTGCAAACAGATATATCCTGAGTGATGGGAAGCACAACAGGCATGAAATAAAATAAGGTAAATGGAAATACCAGCTTTATTCTTGGCGAGTTTTTTGCTACTCGCTGTTCCCGTGCCGTACGTGACTCCGTCTATAATAACCGAAGCTCCGAAGGGTTCACTTGGGTTTTCTGGGGGAAAATAACCAGGAGTAGATGTTAACGCTTTGAACAAATTATACAAATGATAATGGCAAACTCTCTCACACACACACTCACACACACACACACACACACACACTTACCACATTCAAAAAAGTTGTAAACTGGTCGGACCTTGAGCACACGTTGCATATATTCGTGTAGGATGCAAACCTCGGACTTTCCGTTAGGGTTGATGACAAACTCTAAAAGCGGACATGAGAACAATAATCTGACTGCGTGCCTTGCGTAAGTATTGACACCCCTCCCCCATTTATCCCCAGCACACCGCAGCCCATTTGTCACAAACTCCAACACTGCAACATTACTCATCAAATTGTCCCTATTGTGAAGCACGGTGGTGGGAGCATCATGATGTGAGAATGCCTTTTATTCAGCAGGGACTGGGAAATTGTTCAGGGTTGAGAACCGTAAAGCGACACTGGAGTGGTTGAAAACCAACAGTAGCTGCGTTTACATGGACACTAATAATCTGATCGTAATTGGACTAGAAGCACAATCAGATCTAAAAAGTCACATGTAAAAAAACACGCCAATCGGAATGAATTGGCCAAAACCGATTAAAATTTCATTCGGATCGTAAAGGGGCGGTTTAAACCTTTTCTAATCCGATGGAGAGGACGTGTAAACACTAAATCGGATTGAAAATGAAACCAGATAGTTCTGCGCATGTGCAATGACGTACAAATCACGTAATGACGTATGACGCACGTCTGTGAGCGGTATTGGGGCTCTGACCGTAGCCTCACCAGGTGCCATGTTCCCCTCCACCACTGAGCAGAGTGTCATAAATGACTGTCGTGTCATCCTACAATTCTCCTTCCACTCCTCGTCTGTGAAGTGGTGCAAGACGACGTTGTTCCACCGGTCCTTGCTTCAGACCCTCATCCACAGACGCCTTGTTCTGGGCTCGGGAAGGGGCATTTTAATTGCTTGATAAATACACGCAGTATAATACACAAAACATCACGCACTCGACGTCTTCTAATTAGCAGCTGAAACAGCTTTTTAAAACGAAAAAAGAAGCAATGGCGAGAAAGCGGCTGCTAGTATCTGCAGGTTGGAACGGCGGGAAACGTGTATTCGTGCACTGTGCGCGTGTCAGAAGATCAAACCCGATTCTGACGTGTAAACGCACGTATCAACCCGATTACTTTATTCAGCGTTCTTGTAAACACTGCGATCGGATTAATCGATCTGATCGATTTCATTCCGACTGAAACAAAAAGCGTCCATGTAAACGTGACTAGTGTGTTAGGTCAAAGCCCGGACTTCAATCCGATTGCAAATCTGTGGCAAGACGTCAAAAATTGTACACGTACGGATGGAACACGTATCCCAGAAGAGCTGCACCTGAACGTCGTTCTACTAAATACCGACCCCCAAGGGGGCGAATACTTATGCAACTAACAGATTTTTCTTGTGTTTGTTTGTTTCAATCAAACGTTAAAACAATCCCAATATCTTAGAATTCCAGTTAGTAACGAACGAAACTAAACTATCAGCGAGCTTGCTTTTTTTTTCCACCTTTCTTAGTGGGCGCGTCCTGCACCGACAGCGTGATGAGCTTCTGATTGGCCGGGAGGATGGGCCTCTCTGACTCCGCCTGCTTCCTCTTCATGTCCCTGTTGAACTGCCGTCGCTCCGCCCACGTGCGGAACTTCTTCACCGTCACTTGCTCGAAGTCGAAGCGCTTCTCCAGGTAGCTGCGGAACTCCTCGATGTCTGGAGGGAAGGAGGGAGGATCAAAGTTCGAGTATCAAAGTTAAAGTTAAACCGCTTCCTTTATCCATAAACGTAACGGATATTCGCCAAATGTCGAATGCGAGCAAATTTAAAACGTGACTGATATTAATCGTTCGGGAATCGACTGTCCTAATCGTCCTAAACTGAAACAAATCTGACTTTCGGTTTGTTCGCTATAGGGCTTAATTTGATAGTGAAGAAAAACACAATATGCGATAACTTGTTAAATAACGCAGTATGCAGTACGATGATGCTATAAGTGGGTAAAATCAATTTAAATTATATTAATACATAGATTTATATATTTAAAAACTGAAAATGATATAACCAACAGACGTTTCATGTTCTTTTGAGGAAAAGAAGGCATTCTCTGCTCTCTGCGTCGCCCTGAAACTTTCTGAAGTATTAAAATCGTTCATTATCGTTATCGCGAGCCCTTATGATACACACATCGCGATATTTCGATAATTTCGATACATTGTGCAGCCCTAATTTGCTATTTTTTTTGGTTTCGTTTCACACAGCACTAAAGATTCCCTACCGCTGCGTTGAACGTAGAGACTAGTTTGCAATTAGCAATTATTTTTTATTGTTTTGTTCGTTGATTAAATGTTCATTAATGCTGAAGTAACAGTTATAATAAGATAGCAGTTATGAGGATTTTTTTTCCCCCGACACACACTTCCAAAATGTTCTTTTCATTTTCATTTTCAATAAAGTATATTTAAATCGTTACGGCTGGTATGTTTTCACGTCTTAGGTAAAATACGACATGAGCAATGGATGTTTTTTCTCCATAAACAAGTGGCGTAGAACCTTAAAATAAATTAATAAATAAATAAGTTATACTCCTCCTGCTCTCTGAAACATTAATTAAGGATTAAATCATCCATTTGTTAATGTCAGATAGACTATTTATACATTCTAAAGAGATCTGTGGTTCAAAATTTGGTATAGAGACTTCTCATGAGGTGAAGGTATAAAATATGAGGCGTAATTTACGCGTCCTCTTAAAGCTGTTTCATTCACTGGTCAGAAATATGGTTGAAATGGAAAAGGGAATAATCACGCCACGGTTCCGTTTAAACAGATTAAACACTGCGTACGTGAACACCACCGACAGTTTCGTCTCTTACCGACAGACTCGTCCTTGCACACCTCCACCTTGGCTTTGACCTGCCCCAGCGCCCCCTGCGCCGTCTCGCCCCCCTGGCCGTCTTTCCCCTCAGGCTGGTTGTCCATCGTGTCCGGGTTGGACTCGTCACACGTCCCCTCCGGAGCCGTGGAGTCGGGCTCTTCGGTTCTCTCCTGCGGTTCTCCGTCCTCGCCGTCTTTGACCGGAGACACGTTGGGCGTCACTTCTCCGTTCTGCTCCCTTTCTTCCTGTTCCTTCATTTTCTTATAGTGCAAACAGGGGATGCTACTGGTAGGAGGGTCGTGTTTCTGAAACACGGATGTGTTAATTAAAAAAAAAAAGAAAAGAAAGGGGGAAAAAAGAGAGAGAGAGGAAGGTGTTTGAAAGTTTTGGCATTTTATTTCAATTACATGAACTCTTTCAGCTTCAAAAATAAAATAAAATAAAGTAAAATCTATGCAGTCTTGACCCAGACCCGGTGTTTACCCTGATGCTTCCAGTTCCGAGGAAGTAAGGTCTGGACCAGGTAACGACCCGGGTCTCCCGGTGGAGGTAGACTGGAATGCCGGAGTTATGGAATGTCATGATCCATCCGTCAGGAAGAGGCTCTGTAGGCGGACGCCCTCGACCTGCACCGAGAACCCAAAAACCCTCCATCTTTAACACTTTTACAACTTACACATCATGGATTATAAGAGGAAAAAAAAAAACCAAAAACACTGGGATTAATTAATTAGTTAAGACGTGGTTTATAGTAAAACTCTAAACTGGAGAGAGACTCACTCTTGAGAACAGTCTTAATTTTGGTAATCATGGGCTGGACACCCTGCTCCGTGTCAGACTGATGATCGCTGTCTGCTGCGTATTTATCCTCCGCCAGGCGCATCTTCTTGGGCACCGGCAAGCCTTCCTCTAACAGCGCATCTACATCATTGTCAAAGTCGTCCTGGAAGAGACGAGCGGTTACAGACGAGTGCAAAAAATAAAAAAATTTTTAAAAAAAACGACCATGGAGCTGATCCAGCATGTCCGGCGCGCACCATTTATTTATTTATTTATTTATTGGCACTGGACTGAAAATCAGCATATTGATCCCGACAACACAAAAGGGCCTTTCGCACCGCTTTAGTTCCAGAACTACATTTACGGTACTAAAGTACTGGGTGATTTTGCGTGAACTATTTCCCAGTACCGTTTAAAGGGCTGCATTCGCACCGACAGCGGGCACTAGGAAGTGACGTAAGCCGGTCGACAGCGACGTCGTTTGTGCGCAGCGTTCAACAACGGAAACAAAGAAGAACAACGTAAACAACCGGAGGATGGAGGACGCTGTGATCAGAGCTGTGTGTTTGTCGTGTCTCGCGTCCATCTATCGCTGTTCTCCATACTTGTGGAATAAGTCGACACTACAGTATGTTTACATGGTGTTTTAAATCATGGCGGGTGAGGGCGTTTTCATACGCGTTTGGCCAATCGACGTCTACTTACGTCACGGATAGTACCAGTTGTGCTGGTTAGACCCTGCTCCGGAGTAGGAGCTCATTTGGTTCTCAGAAAAAGGCAGTCGGTACTAAAATCACACCCAGTTCCAGACGTGTGAAAACGCCAAAAAGTGGGTAGTTCCACAATTAGTTCAGGTACTATGAAAAGGTTCCCGCAGTGCGAAAGGCCCTATTATCACAGTTCACAGTCCGTCCTCAGTTTACAGCACTGACGTTAGTGTTTTGCGTGTGATATGAGCGCGACCTCGAGGGGGCAGTATCACATGCGACGCCCCATAACGTACAGGAAAGGAAAAAAAACAACAAGTCTTTCAAAAAGAGTGGTGGAGAGAATGGAAAGAACATGTTAAGGATGGAATAATTTGTAATGACGTTATTCTAAAACGTGTCTCGCACCACATTATTTCCCGAACGAAAAATACTTACGCAACTCATCCAAAAATAATAATAATAATAATAAATCTCTTAGATTTTCTTTTGCCTTTAAATTGGTTTCTTTATCATTTCAGCTATTTCACATCCTCCTGCAACAGATCGACATGATTAAACACGACGGTCGTGGAAGACATGAAAGCAACGAGACGTCTCGTGTACCTCGTAGGAGTAAACGTGGTCCTCGTCGTTGGCCTGCTGCTGCTGAACGATCATCTCGGACGTGTACTCGCTCTCCTCTCCGTCCTCTGGCTCCAGGAAGTTCTCGCTGAAATCCTCCAGCTCGTCCAGCACGGCGAACTCCACCTTGTTCTCCTGCTCGGCCTCGGGTTCTACGCTCGCGTCTCCCTGCCCCGTTCCCTCTCCCGTGTTACCCTGCGCCTTCCCATTCTCTAGCTGCTGCTCGTCTATCTGACCCTGCCCTGTGTACAACACTTTTCTGTCTTTGCCCTTGCTGCCGCCGCCGCCGCCGCCGCCGTCTCCTCCGAAGCTGACGCTGATCTTAACGTCTCGGAGGAGCCTAAGGTCAGGGAGGAAGGAGGTGACAGGGGGAGCGTGGCGCCCGGTGCCTGGGCACGAGTCGCCGTGTAATGCGCGACCGCTAAAAGACGCCGAGCCCTTGGTGAGGAGCGGGACGTCGGTGTCCTCGGCCGGCGCGAGCGAGGGTCCATCACCGCCGGAGCTAACGTCCATTTCCTCGGCGTCACTGGACGTTTGCAGGGGAGGTGGTGGAGGAGCTTTACATTTACCGCTTCCTGACATTTCATCATCAGGAGGCTCCAGAGGGAGGGGAGGCACAAACTCACCAACATCCATCATCCAATTAATAATATATATAAATCTATATATCTCTGTATAACTAACCCTGTTTAGAAGTCTAGCTTAGTTAAGTGCTAAAAACTAATCAAAGCCCAAACGTTCACCTAAAAACACCAGACGGACGTAAACACTCGGTTTCTTGAGCACGCTAAGCCGACTACATTGTTCTTTTCATTAATGTAGACAGCTTTTTAGAAATCACTGTCTCAATTATTGGAAATCACAATGCATTCAGCTTAAACCTTTGCCCACGTCTAAACACGGTCCATCCTCCAAAACGCTCGTCAACTGAGAAGAAGAAGAAAAAAAACATCAACATCAACATGTTACACAGCAGATTAAAATATCAATACAAACATCTCCACTATTATGAACCTTAATGTTTATGCTATTTATTTATTTTTTTTTTACAGGTTTACATTTTTAAACTTCCAAGTAAAATGTCAACTTTGTTTTTTATTATTATTATAATTATTATTTTATTTAAAAGTCACAAACTAGCCCAAGAACTCTTTTTTTAATATTTAAACCTTCATACTATCACACTGACATCTTAATTTGTTGCATATCATTAGTCTCATTCCCCTCACAAAAAATCAAACATAAAATTATTACAAATGCAATTTTGACATTAACAAAACATTTACATTCATCATAAAATATCTTCTGATGAAGCACATAAACACAGCGTGCTAATTTAATCATTGTCTCGCCAGGTGAAAAACTAGCATGATTCTAGCTAGGGCTCAATCCCAAATCGCGCCTTGCTCCCTTCATAAGTGCACTACATACATTTAAAAAATAACGGTTTTCGCATCCTATGAAGTGCGCTATATATACATTAGGTAGCCATTTGGGATTCAGCCACACACTAGCCAACAGGCAAAGCGGCACGACTCGAATTTTACGCTAAAATAAACAAATATTACACAAACTGATTCTCAACATCGTATTAAATCAACTCGGTGTAAACGTACCCACCTGTCTGAACAATAATTATTTAAAAAATCTTCATTAAATAGCGCTATTTCTTCGGTTTTACAAGAGTCAGCCACCCACCCCCTCCTCTGTCCGCCATGTTCTAACGTTCTTACAGCTTTGCCGCGCTTAGACCCGCCTCTTTGCCGGTGTCTCTGCGTCGTGGATTGGCTGACTCGTTTTAAGTACTTGATGATGATTGGTTAACGCGTTTCGCTGTTCCACAGTGATTGGCTGCCTGTTCTGAGGCGATTGGATTTAGTCCCACCCCCACCGCCCTAGCAACGCTCCGTTGACTTTACATGGATGTGGTTTATTTTCAAATCAAATAGAGCAAGTAGATACATAAACTTTATTTTATAAGAAAATAGAAAAGGTATACAATTAAACCAGTTATTAATAAACATCAATTTCTGTTTGTTTTCCCTCAGACAATCATCAGGTCCAGTAATATGAGGCAATTTATGGTATCTGTTAAATATAGTTAATATGGCAGCTATCAGTGGAGTCATATTAACACTTTTATCATGTTTTAAAAATAATTCTGAAAAACATTTCGATTAAAGGTTCAATCCAGTGAAACTGAAGAAACAATGAACCTAGAAAGTGCATCCCTTATCCTGGAAAATTGCACTTTCTGGGCTTTCTCTCCTTTTTTAGGGCTGTGAATGAGTAATGATTGCATTTCAGTGCAACACGGCTGCAACACGGTGATGAAAGTAAAATACAATGCAACAGAGAATTACATTCACTTCTACGTAATGCAAAGTCAGTGTTTAATTCTTAAAAAAGCAGTCCACTGATGATGTGATCACATGACGTTTACATTTATGTTTATGGCATTTGGCAGACGGGCTTATCCAGAAGTGCTTTGAAGTCTCTATCAATAAATACACTCTGATACTGGTTTACTAGGTCACAAACTAAGACTACCATCAGTCCAAAAACTCTGTTGAGGAGGTGATATTTAAATAAGTTTTTGTTGTTGTTGTTGTTTAAGCGCTATTTTAAGTGCTTTAGGAAGAGGTAAGTCTTTAGATGTGGTTTGAAGTGACTCAGCTGTTCAGACATCTAGGGAAAGTTCATTCTACCACTTAGGCACCAGAACAGAGAAGAGTCTCGATGCAGGTCTTCCTTGTACCCTGAGAGATGGTGGGATCAGTCGAGCAGTGCTCGAGAATCAGAGGGAACGTGGTGCATAAGAGCAATGCACTGGAGGTTTTGCTTTTCTATGTGTAACATTTCCTGCATGTCACTGATGATAATCAGTGTGCTGTATTTCTCATAAACCCAACCGTGAAATACCATTGTGAAATTGCTTTTAATGGTGTCTGTGATTGGACAGTGATTGCTTTTCCCCAATGTGACTGCTTTTCTATCTGGCATGAACTCCTCTCCATGTATTACACCATGAAATGACTTCCAGCCTGGTAAGTTGGCCAATGTATTCCAGTTTATTCAATCTTTGTGAAGAGTATTTTTTACTAAAAAAAATGTTTAGGAGTATCAGAAGTGTCATTTTAGGTACCAGACCACAATACACTTGGTGCAATGTTAAGTGGGCCAGACTAAAAAAAAAAAAAAGTTAAGCAAAACAATAACACAGGAACCTGTTAAACATGAATGCGACAAATAAAAAGTTGTGATTGAATAAGTATTTGCTCTTGTTGCCGTGGAACCCTTAAACTGGTTCTTTAGAAAAGAGATCTATCAGAGTTTGTAGCTTGCTAATGAAGAATTTCATCATTAATCATTAATGATTTTGTCAGTAGCTGTGTTTAGTGATGTATTTTCCCTTCACTAGTCCATCTCTTGCTTTGCACAATGTGTCAGCTACAAGAGCATTAGTGAGGTCAGGCGCTGATGTCGGGATGTCGAGGAGGTCTGGGGTGCAGTCGGTGCTCCAGTTCATCTCAAAGGTGTTCAGTGGGGTTGAGGTCAGGGCTCTGTGCAGGACACTCGAGTTCTTCCACTCCAACCTTCACACACCATGTCTTCATGGAGCTCGCTTTGTTCACAGGGGCATTGTCATGCTGGAACAGGTTTGGGCCTCTTAGTTCCAGTGAAAGGAAATTGTAATGTAAAGCTACAGCATACAAAGACATTCTATACAACTCTGTGGCAACAATTTGGGGAAGAAACATATACAGGGGTGATGGTCAGGGGTGCACATACTTTTGGTCATAGCATGTACATGGCCTTTAAGTGTATATAAGTGTTCCATTTTGAGCAAAAAGAACCAAAACTACAATATTTGTTGATCATCTATTAGATCAGTCTGTATTTTATTTGTTCATTTGTTTATTTGTTTATTTATTAATGTTTTAAAGTCCACACTTATTTAACTTGACGTTGTCTTCCAATCCGGTAGTTGGCGACAGAGCGAGATTCGCGTTTCCCCAAATCTCGCGAGAACGAATACTGCAACGTCATTACGATGTTTCTGGAGTAACGTTAGAGGAAGTTATTCCAGTAATTTCTCTTTAACGGAAAACAAAAGTTTGCAGATTTAAGTCATTGAAGTCAGCGCTAACCTTTAAAATACACCTTTAGAAATTTTTAACGGGAGGTTTGGAACCTTTTGAGCAGCATGATGGCGGATGATGACCAGCCCAAGACGTTGTAAGTATATCGAGCTAATTAGCATAAAAGTGAACTAGCTTACTTGCTAGCTGACTAGCCTGATAAATGGTCACGCTGTAGCGGATTAGCATTAGCCAGCGAGCTGGAATCGTACCAAATGTATTAGATAACCTAATCAAAATAATGATTGTTGATAAAGATAATACTAATAATACCGAAAAGTAGGAAATAATTTTTTTTTTTTAAATCCTGGCTAATTTGTAAAAATTAGCGTTAGCTAGCTTGCTAGTTAGCATAGTGGAGCCGGGGAATCGAATGTAGCCGCGACCTAGCAAAGTTTTTTTCCCCCCCAAACCTAATCAATTGATTAGGTATTGATAGATGATATATAGGTTAATATTATAAATTGATTTCCGTGGTTAGTTTTGTTTCATTGTGCTTAAAGTTTAACCGGCTAAGTTTGAGTTTTTATGCCGTTAGCTAACCGGCTAGATCCGGTTTCTGTGGCATTAGCGCTCGTGTTCAGGTTCTGCTTTGGCATCAGGGCAGAATAAAGCTTAGTGGAGGATGCGAAAGGAGTAAAGGTGTGGGGAAAGTTGAGGGTGGAGGAGATGGGGATGGTGATGGAGGTGGAGGTGGAGGTGGTGGAGCGACTAGCCCGCTGTGAGCGCTGGAGGTTTGGCTGAAAACGTGGCAGCACTCGGGGCTGTGTGGTGGCCTGGAGCATGCAGGAAGCCTCGAAGAAAAGCTCCAGAACAACATGATCCGCCTTAAACACAAGCCTGACTGCTTCAAACCGGGCCTTCTGACTGTTTCAGGCTTCCTAGTTGAAATAAAATCCCCCTGGGATCACAAGCCGGTGTCAGAAGTGGTGTTTTGGAGCATTTTTTTTGTTTGTGTAACACAAATAAGATGATACACGTCCAAAAAAATTTGCAGTAGCAGTAGTGAGTTTTGGAGACGCAGCTCACCTACAGCTCAGACTGATCCCGGAAAAGTTCAGCGTTCACAAGAGGGACGACTACGACTACTACTCCTACACACTCCATAATCCCTCTCTCTGCTCTCCTAAACTCCAGTCTTCATCTCACACACACACACACACACACACACAGCGTCTGCGCTTACACTTTCCCTTTGTTTGCCGAAATCGATTCCGTTTCCTTCTGATTGTTTGCTTTACAACAAGATCTTGGCTGGTTTATTTTTAGACTAGATGGAAAAAATAAATAAAACACCACTCTTTTTTTTTTTTTTTTTTTTTTTTTTTAAAACACACTCTCTTATCTCACCTCCCTCCCTCCCTCTGTTCATTCTCCCTCTCTTTTCTCCTTCTCCTTTTTTCTAGTCAATCATTTGTTAAACTGAGGTGGTGCAAACTTTCTAAAGATGATCTCAAGCCCACAAAAAAATAAATATCGAGGCTGAAGATCAGATCATGACTCGGTTTTGAACACCGTGGTCTTTTTTTTTTTTTTTTTTTTTTTACCCCCTCATCCAACCAATTTTATTCCAAAACTAGCTGAAAAATTTGGATTAAATAAGAAATCAGTCTTGGCAAGGGGGAAAAATGTAAAAGATTGGTCGTGTATTCATTCAGTAATGTCCGGAGCACATTCGGGTCAAACTGGACGTTCTGGAGAAGCGTCAGTGTGCAGCGTGGATGGATGGATGGATGGATGGATCGTGCCGTCCTGAATGATGACGTTCTTCTCCTTCCTGATCGTTCCGTCTCTTCACTCGGATGCGTATCGCCGCCGAAGGTCTGGAGTGAGGACGAGTGAGAGTTCGGACATGACGCACAAGTCGTCCAAAAAAAAAAAAAAAAGCTCGTTTCTTCTGTTTTGTGTTACAAACTCACGTTAAACCGAACGCGACAAAGTCTCGCCGGAGAAACTGGGCCTGAA
>NC_069733.1:18608686-18613686 GCF_027358585.1 Pangasianodon hypophthalmus | reverse complement strand
GACACAAGCAGTAAGTGTTGATGTCTGATCGCTGAAGTGATCCCTGATTATCTATAGCAGATGGGAATATTTTAGCGTTTTCACCAATCCCGGCTGTACTACAAGAGAGTCCGATTACGGTTTCTTCGTGCTTTTTATCTGCATTTAGTAGGGCCTTTCGCACTGCAGGAACCTTTTCATAGTACCTGAACTAATTGTGGAACTACCCACTTTTTGGCGTTTTCGCACCTCCGGAACTGGGTGTGATTTTAGTACCGACTGCCTTTTTCTGAGAACCAAATGAGCTCCTACTCCGGAGCAGGGTCTAACCAGCACAACTGGTACTATCTGTGACGTAAGTAGACGTTGATTGGCCAAACGCGTATGAAAACGCCCTCACCCGCCATGATTTAAAACGCCGTGTAAACATACTGTAGTGTAACTTATTCCACAAGTATGGAGAACAGCGATAGATGGACGCGAGACACGACAAACACACAGCTCCGATCACAGCGTCCTCCATCCTCCGGTTGTTTACGTTGTTCTTCTTTGTTTCCGTTGTTGAACGCAGCGCACAAATGACGTCGCTGTCGACCGGCTTACGTCACTTCCTAGTGCCCGCTGTCGGTGCGAATGCAGCCCTTTAAACGGTACTGGGAAATAGTTCACGCAAAATCACCCAGTACTTTAGTACCGTAAATTTACTTCTGGAACTAAAGCGGTGCGAAAGGCCCTAATGTCCAGGAAACAAGTTAGTTCCTGTTCTTACTTACGTTACAGCAGCTATAAACAGTCCTTCCCTCCATCCAGCCTCCATCTTAACGTTAATAAGACAAAAAAAAGCAGCTTTTCGTCTTTTTTTTTTTTTTGTTAACAAAAAAAACCCCACAAAAAAGCGTAAACTCCTTTGTCCTGAAGTTGTCTGATGACTTAGTTATTGTAAGTGCTGTTACAAAGCGCTGACACTGGAGACTCCTTCCATAACTGTTAAATAAACATCTCTTTAACCACCATACCAACAATTAGACGTTTTTTTTCTTTCTATTTATGTGCGGCGTCTGCTGTACAAGTCCCTGTGAATGAGCTGTTACTATAGAAACCTTATACTCTAGTACATCTGACCAATCAGAATGGAGAAGCTGTGATGATAAGCGTGTTTCAGTTCTCGTTAATACTGTGTGTGTGTGTGTGTGTGTGTGTCTTCGTGCAGATCACTTCCACGTCTTTGTCGGTGATCTGAGCCCCGAAATCTCCACAGAGGACGTCAGAGCTGCCTTTGCTCCGTTTGGAAAAATATCGTAAGTTTTGCTCATTTATAGTATAAACAGTGTGAAGAGGTGATGCGTCTTCAGAGTCTTGTACTTTTATTTATTTATTTATTTTAAAGATTGATTGATTAATGAATTATTCGGATGTTTTTTGCGTTCAGCGATGCTCGTGTGGTGAAAGACCTGGCTACTGGGAAATCCAAAGGCTATGGCTTTATCTCCTTCATTAACAAATGGGTAAGAAATTATTATTATTATTATTATTATTATTATTATTGTTGTTGTTGTTGTTGTTATATAATCAGTGTAGTTCTGTCTCTAAGAGTCACTGGCTGCGTCTCAATCAGCTCTCTAGTTCAGTATTCAGGACGCTGATCAGCGAGGCGGCCATTTTAAGTGCTGTCTCAATCGCAAAATGTTTCCTGTGCACTGGAACCTTCCCACAATGCACCGCAAAAACCAGGGAGCATCGATGCTCAGTACATTGGAAATGACGCCATATTTTCTGACGCCTCTCAGCTCCAAAAAAACGAACGAACTCTCAGCCAACTTCATCTACAAACTTAAGTAGCTTGTTATCATTGTTGTTTTTGTTGTAGCTCTCAAATATTTAGTGATTTTTTTTTTTATTTTTTTATTTGAAGTTCTGTATACGGTTTGTTTGAGTCTTAATGAATTTTAAGTGTTTAATGATTTAAAAAGTCTCAGATGATTAATTATTTTAGGTATTTCTAACTTTATTTAATGGTCTGTATACAGTTTGTTTGAGTCTAACGACTTTTAGGTGTTTAATCTAAAATTTAAAAAGCTAGCGTACGATCCTGCGTGAAGCATCATGACAGGAACACGTGTGATCAAGCTAACAAATTTATGACATATAACGTCAAAGATATCGGTCCTGCGTGTTGTCGATAAACGCCAGGGGCGACGTTTTACAGCGCGAGTATGTAGCCATGTCGCCGGAAATCGAGTCTTCGGCGTCCCAGTGTGTAGCGAACCAGGATCCTTACAAACTGATTGAGACGCACCCACTGTATATGTTTATATTTATACATCTATATGACTATAAGGACTATAAGACTATAAGTACATCGCTGATAATCATGTCAGAGTTTATCGTTTAATCCCTGATCATGACTCCCGTTCTGTGATTGACAGGATGCGGAGAACGCCATCCAGCAGATGAACGGCCAGTGGCTGGGAGGCAGGCAGATCAGAACCAACTGGGCCACCAGGAAGCCTCCTGCACCCAAGTCCAACCTCGAGAGTCAGTCCCGTAGTCAGTTAGAAACGCTTCTCTTTACACCTCACACATCCTCATACTAATCCTAATTCACAAACGGCTGAACTCTGACCTCTGCCCTTTTCCTTTCTCCTCCGTTCCTCCGTCCACTAGCAGGCAACACCAAACACCTGTCCTACGACGAGGTGCTGAACCAGTCGAGCCCCAGTAACTGCACCGTGTACTGCGGAGGGGTCACCTCCAGCCTCTCAGGTGCGTGCAGCTCCTTCACCTCCTTCACCTCCATCACCTCCTTCACCTCCATCCAGAGTCGGAGCTCGTCAGAGTCGCAGCTATAAACGGATAAAAAGTGTCGTCGTTACGCGAATTGCAGGCAAATTGCTGCGGTATAAGAGGAGTAAACCACTGCGTGTGGTGCTGTTATAGTAAAATAATCAACATCAGGTGGCGTGATGAAGCAGCGTGAGTGTCACCACACCAAAGTCGATTATTTTACTACAACAGCACGACACACAGCGGATTATTCGTCTTATACCACCACAATTTATCAGCGTTACTTAAAGAACGAGAGAGAGTCATACTTTTTATCCGTTTATCGTTACATTTAATATTGTGCAATGTCAAGCGAGTTACTTCCTGTTCTCACTTACGTTATAGCAGCTGTAAACAGTCGTATCCTCACCATTTTTTTGTCCTGAAGATGTCTGAAAACAGTTACAGCTTTACCTCTGACTGTTACAAAGCACTGAAACTGGAGACTCCTTCCATAATTAACGTTAAATAAACGTCTCCTTACAGAAAACGTCACCGTGTCGGCGATGACACGCGTGTTTACACTGCTGTTACAGACAGAGCAGAGCTTTAGCGGTCGTACACTCACACGATTGGATACGTATCCGATCTAAGTGGCTCTGATCTGATTGGAAAAGAAATCGGATTTATCGTATTCAGGGCACTTCAGCATTACGCTAATGTAGCATTATCATTCGTTGTAAATGTCGTAGATAAAACGTATAATAGAATTGATCTTTAACCTTTTCGTACAACAGCTCCAAAGATTTTGAGTGTGCTACGAGCTTGATCTGACGTGTGACCTCACTTCCTGTTCCTCTCCTGCAGATCAGCTGATGAGGCAGACTTTCTCTCCATTCGGACAGATCATGGAGATCAGGGTCTTCCCGGATAAAGGCTACTCGTTCGTGAGGTGCGTTGATTCGGCAGTTCTAGATTTAGGAGAAATGCTACGCGAGATCTCTCCTGTGTTCTTATTGCACATGAGTATTGATGGAGGAGTGAGTGGAAATGAGCGTAACCACCTTGCGGCTGTAGTCATAATCCTCACTCACAGTCTGTACTCTTCTACACCTGTATGCTCTAACGAACGATGAGTTCTGATGGATCTCCATCTAAAGAAGCTTCGTGACGTCATCAGTACGAATGAATAAACCTCTTCTCCGCCCGCAGGTTTGATTCTCACGAGAGCGCGGCCCACGCCATAGTGTCTGTGAACGGGACGTGCATCGAGGGCCACACGGTGAAGTGCTACTGGGGTAAAGAAACCGCAGACATGAGGGCCATGCAGCAGATGGCCATGCCCCAGGTATGAACGTAACCACAGCGTGTCGGAAACGTGCGTCAGGTAGCTGCTTATCGCGAGACGAGCGAGTGGAGTTAAGGAGGAAAGCTAACATGAGATGGGTTAAAGGAAATTCCTGACACACTCCAGTTGTGAAACGCAAAACGCTGGGAATTCAACGTTCCTTCAAATTCGTTACGTATTAGGGGTGGGACGATACGACAAAAAAAGACGTTTCTACGATACATGACACGTATGACGATATATACGTTCGGTTTGTGAGCAAACTGCCAGCGAAACAGTACTATAAGTTTTTTTTAATTTTTTTATTTAAATTCTTTTAATTTATCAAGAAAAAAAAATCAATCAAAACGTTTAACAGTGAAAATAAGATCTTTTGTACATTAAGTGCAAAATTTTAACTGCTTCAAATAAGAAAATATATAAAAAATGACTTATATTTCTATTACATTTATATTAATTATCACGTATCTTAGAGAAGCTTAACGTGACGCAATTTATCACTCAGCTGTGGATGTTAGCGGATGTTAAAAGTTTAACTTTGCAGCTTTTTTTTGTGGAGATAAAAAAAATAAAATAAAATCAAGATGAATCGTGTCGGATCTTTTTTCCAGCTTTAATAAATAGCAGCTAACAACAATCAAGTGAGAAACAAATAAACGTTTTAGCAGGGAAAAAAAAAAACTTAAATAACCTTGGTGCATAAATATGTGCACCCCTTAACCCCTTATACTTTGTTGAAGCACCTTCTGGTTGTAATACAGCACTCAGTTTTTGGGTCTTACAGCTTGGCACATCTTCATTTTGGTCTTTTTATTCCACTTTTCCCTGCAAAAAATTCTCCAGATCTGTCAGATTGTGGAAGGATCTCCTGCACACGGCTCTCTTCAGGTCATTCCACAGGTTTTTAATA